>NW_027103354.1:0-43478 GCF_902728285.1 Clytia hemisphaerica
TTATAATATTTTGACTCCAGACTTTCCTTAACTTTTCTAAATGCACAACATCAGGAAATGAGTTGAAAATTCAAATAAGTCTCGCTTACTCGTTATAACCAGCACCAACCAGGGTGTTTCCGTTTACCGCAAGTATTCGGTCTCCAACACGTAAACGGGTATCCTGAAAAAGAAAGTATTTATCCAATTATCACAACTGTTTTGTTTGAAGAGATGATTGTATTTGGGTCTGTTTGGAGAGAAATATCATAACCTTTCATAAAAAGGGAAATTGCTCGCAAAGACTTTCAATTCTGAGAAACAATAAAATACCCAAAATTAGCAATATATTTAAGCTTTTTTCACATTTTTCATAATTTTGGAATTGGTGAGTCCAGAAAACAGTAGCCTTTCAAGTTTTCTAACACAAATGTTTTTGCTACTGTAAGATCTTGAAGTGACGTCAAAAAATCGAATGTTTGTTTTTAATGCGTAAAAAAAGGCTATATTGTGGCAGATTAGGATTAATGAATGCGTTTGCCAGAGTTACTGTACCAGTATACTTAGCTCTAGTTTAGACGGCTCACCTTTCGCCCTGCCTATTCTAATTGTAAGAGTAGGCACAAAGCGGACACAAAGTGGGCAGTTTAATTCTTCGCTTAAAAAGGTTGAAAGAAGACATTGCATTGACGTCACAGAGGGCAATGCATTGACTTTAGACAGCCCACTTTATGCTCACTTTAATTCACAATTAGAAAAGGCAGAACGAAAAGTGGGCCGTAGAGCTTAGTCTCGCCACTTTTGAAGAAAGGTTGGGTTTACTAAAAAGGATCAAAGAGGTAAAAAACTGAAATAGCGCTTCAAAACTATATGATAAAACTAAAAGTAATACCGTTAAACCATGAATTAGAAATAAAAGTCATGCCTTTAAGTCATGACAGAAAACTAAAAGTTATACCTCAGATGCTGGAGTATTGGGGACGATTGTGCGTACAAAAATCCCGTTCGAATTCAAAGAAGTGAACTAAAAATAAAATAAAGTTATGTTCTGAATTTCTTCTCAGGTTTTTGCCGACATCGAAGGTAAAGCTCCGAACTTAAGCAATGTTTTGTAATTACATTGTTCGTTCTTAAATTGTTCTTAGTTTTGGTGAAACTGAAAGTAAAGCCAATTTTTTCGTCGCAAAAAATTGAAATTCACAAAATAACAAAACATTTTCTTATCAAAGGGCCCTCTGTCCAAGAAGTAAAAACATTTCTGCAAAGTTTCAGATAAGAGATATCCCAAAAACAAAAACGTTTTTCATAAATAAGGTCACTACTAGTAGTGCACTGCTTGTAATGAAACTGCAACTGCTTTCAAAGTAATTAAGGATACAACATTTTAATAACAGAGTTTCTTTGAGTTGCATTCAATGTTTACACGATGGAGAGTTATTCGTTTCAATGCAGACAGTGTTGTTACGCCATTTATGAAAGTCCTATGCAGGATAAACATCACTGACTTTTCGTCATTTTAACAACACAGCTGATTGGTTAGAATTAGGGTTGGGTAGAAAAACTAGAGCAGATACATATTTTCGCAAATATCTCTGAATGAATTGCATTGGGGGTTGTTCCGAGAAAAATTACGTTTCTGAATCAAAAAAGAAATTTCAAGCCACTCACCATTCCGTCAATTAAACCTAGTCCCAGTCCACTTCCATCACGACGCGTCAGACTGGCCACAAAAACGTCGTCAGAATTTCCCGTGAAAGCCGATGGGATTTCGTAAGTCTCGTCGCCAATAGCAACCATTTGTTGTGCTTCATTTAGCAATGTGTTGACTTCATTTTCGTGTGATGTCGATGTCGTTGATATGGTATGGCAGTTCACTTTTGTTGAATGAGTGGTGATACGGACAGCAGTTTTCTTGGATTGTACTTGTATCGATTTGATGGATCCAACTTGTGTTGTTGTCGTTTCCCTCGATGCGTCTTTCTGTTCGAATGCTTTAGTGACGTCATCCATATCGATTTTGCTTTGCGTTCGAGCTTTCGTGGATTTGACGGTGACTGTCGTCTTTGAAGGCTCGTCTTTTAACGGCTCCAAACTTGTTGTGACTGTATGCATAAAAAGGAGGGAGTTTCAATAAATCGTGATATTCAAGACAAACAAGAGCCGCAAAGATGCAGATAAATGTTTTCTCCGAAAATGTTAGAAATTTCAAGGAATATTAGAAATCTCACGAAAGTAAATTTTTATGTCTCGGAGAAGATCATCATAACTTTAATTTTGTTATCAAAAATTTTCATTCAAAACAAAATTTGGAAACGTTGGTTTTTTTATAATATATTCATACTGCTCATCTCCCTGTTTCTTAAATTTGAAGATTTAAAAAGCCCCTGGCCCACATCAATATAAAAGACTTTAAAGCCAACCTTTTCCATTGGGAATGACCGTGGAAAATTTGTTTCTCACATCTTCGAAATAAACTGAAAAATGTTCGTCTGAGGGACTGGTTTCGAGAGTCATTTTGAAATTTGCTGACGGCAGCATTAATGGTGGGTGGGTTGCGAAACTTTCCAATACCTCCGCTGTAGAAATAAATGACAGGTTATTAAAAGTACAGTAATAAGTTCATTACAAAAAAAACATAATTCATTTTTCGGAAGCACTTTGTTTCTTTGATTCTGTGAGCGTAAATCTCCGAGCGGGATTTGGCACGTTTTTATTGTCCCAAAAGGAGATCTGCCAAGGTTGGCACCTTTATCTTTTTCATCCAAATTTCGGACGACATTTTGAGCGCAGTCTCACCAAACAAAAAGTCAATCATTAACATAAATAGTAGAACCCAGTAACTTTCTCTCTCCATTTCGATTTCGATTTCAAGCAAAGGCAACCCGGTTTTGATTGTTTTGGTTGAACAAAGACAATTCAGATCCTCATATTTACCACATTGCTTTAGAGAAAAGTGTGGTGTGCGCAGAAGGGATGATCTGTTAAGTGATTGGTGTAGACGACACAAAAAAATATCAAGTAAATAAGCTCTCATTTGAAAAATGTGCACATTGACATTATATCAAATCAGGGAGTTTTGCTACTTGATATTCTTTCGTGGTGCTTACATGAAACCAAAAAAGAGAGCTAATTCTATGACATCCGTTTGCGGCGTAAAATTTGACAAAATGATGTCACAGATTACGTCATCCATAAGAATAGTTTTACCAAAATAGATTGAGTTCAATATCGATTATGACCACGAAACAAAATCATATTTGCTACACGGTATTTCATGTTTGCACTTGCTACATACGCCTGATATAACGTGGAAAAATAAAGCAAAGGAGCTAAACTTACAAGTTCTCAAGGCGGGCTCAACTTCTCCTGGGGCCAGGAACCATCCACGAGGGCGTTGCTGTCCAGGCAATTGATATTCGGAAAGAATTTGTTGTAATTGCGCAGGGTTCAAAGCTTAGTTTTGCGCCCGCATCTGGCTCCATGTGTCTGTTAAGAAATAAAGTTGACTCTCCCTAATTCGAGCTCGAACGGGGGATTTTATTTGTTCGAATAACGGAGAGATTCGAATTATAGAGAGTACTTTAAGAGGGTTCGTCTCTGACGGGGACTGGACAGAAGTTCGAATTATAGATAGATTTGAATATTAGAAATTCGAATAAGCAAGCGTCGACTGTAAATAAAATTGGCGGTACGTTAATTCAGTTTAGAATCTAACTCTAACAGTTTAGAATCTAAACTACTCGACGAAGGTAACATCAATGGAAAACATTATTGTATTCTTTATTGAGCCACACGACGGGTAGTGCTTTCACTAGCGTACGGACAATTTTATTTACAGTTGAACTCTCGCTAATTCGAACGTTGAACGGGGGATCTTATTTGTTCGAATAACAGAGAGATTAAAATAATAGAGAGTATTTTAAAGAAGGTTTGTCCTTGACGGGGACAGGAATCAAGTTCGAATTATAGAAAAGTTCGACAAATCAAACAAAATTCGAAAATGATAGTTGTGTATTGTCATGTTATTTCTTCGTTTGAATTTAAAATTAGAAAAATATTTCTTGAATGAATATAAGAACATCCAAAATTTTTGAAACCTAAGAATGTTTCTAACACCATTCTTTGAGTATTTTTGTCCATTTCCCTCCGAAATTGTGTGTTTTATAGTCCATAAAACCTTAAAATATTCTTAACTTGTTCATAACATTTTGGTCATCGAAGCCTTATGTTCTTATATAGTTTGCTCTTATAAAAAAACGTGTATCAACATTTTTGCCACCGCAGGAAGCCTAAAGCTTCCGAGGATGGCATTCAAAACTTCATGCATAAGGAAGTTGGGCAAAAATCTCATAATTTTGCGTGCGTTTTTCAGTATTTTACTTCCGGTTATAAATGGTGTACCGGTAACATTCTTAGCTTGACTGTATTTCTACTGTTTTATCATCATTAAAAACACTTTCCGGATTTGTTTTGATCTGATTACCCATTTTCAAAGCTTTATATGTCTTTTTTTATTACCTCAGGAGGGAGTCGAATTAAGGGAAATTCCTATTTTGTTGGGAAATTCCCTATTTAAACCACAAGTAGTTATTAACCGCTCTGAGCAACACAAATTAGAAATGTGTATCATTTCCAAAACTTGTCGTGTGGCTATTACATTAAAAAGGTAGGTTAGTACAATAGCGTTTAGTATGATATAAACAAGCCATTATACACCATTATTTTGGTAATAAAAGAGATGACAAAAAAAACAGATTAATAACTTTATCTTATCTCTATAAGAAGATATCTATGAGATGGACACAATTTGCTAATACTTGTAGACTAAATTTTGCTTCAGACGAGATGCCATTCTAACAGAAGTAACGGCTATCAGTAACGTTTCTTTCTAAATTCAACAACTTATTTGATCGTTCTTCTGCGGTGGCACTTTAATGAAAATTATGGCTAGTATAAGGCATTTACGCTTGTCACTTGCTGCGTTTATTTGATTATTATTGTCGCGTGCGTATGGATAAGTATGAAATGGAACGCTTGTATAAAAAAGCTACGTCTAAAGCATATGGTACACTCAAGTCACTTTGTCGTATCAATGGCTATCTACCTTACCACCTACGGAAGCAGCTTGCAGAATCGCTTGTATTGAGCCAGCTCGACTACAGCAATGCTCTCTTCATGCCTCGTCTAGCAAATGCACTGGATACAAAACGCAACGGCCAGTTTCGTGAGAGGTCGCTTCTATCTCAAACGTATTAGACGTGATCTCGCTGAAATGGCTACAAATACGCGAGAGAACAGAATTTAGTATGGCTAAACTTGTATGGAAATCCATGAACTTTACTAACTGGCCAACTTTCCATCCGACGGAGAAACCCTGTGCACGCTGGCACAATGTTGGCTTGTCCAAATATTATTATGGTTAGTCTTTAATACTACTCTTCACGTATATTCAATTGATTTCCCCAAAAAATATTGGGATGAATTAGATTAAATCTATCAAGTTAAATCTACTTTTGTAGCGTTTTTTTAGGTTAGTTTAGGTCCTTTTCCGTTGTAAACTGGTAATCAGAAAGTTTCACTGATCACTGGGAATGAGAAAGTTGAACCATCATCATACGGCGGTAATGTGAAAAACCTTTCGCTTGCGAACAAGAGACTTTAATTTATAATGAGAGGGGTAGAAAAATATGAAGTGGTGTGGGGTGAAAACCAAGTGGAAAAGGGCTGGAGAAATTGAAAGATTGAATGATGAATAATGAATGGAGGCGACGGTTGAGGTCCATCACTTCCCTAGGTCCTAGTAGAAAGAGTAGCGGGTTTAATGAATGATGAACCAGATACGACGAGACAAACACAAAGAAGGGGTGGAAATATGCGACGCCAGGCGGGTAGATAAAAGATTTGATAACGCAAGACAGGGCTGTGATTTATGTGAAAAGAAGGCGGAGATGATTTCTAAAAGAGACTGGGTGGATTAGATAGCGTTGAACAAGAAACACTGTACCGATATAGTGTCTGAAAAGGACGGGCGTAGCATTGAAAGAATTTCGAATCGTCAAGTACTGGGTCTGTTATGTCCATGCCATTTTAAATTTAGTTCTCCATTGTCTAGTCATCATAAATGATGAATTATTTTGTTTTTTTTTAATTTTTAATTGAAAAAATGGAAGGAAATTTCGTAAGATGACAAAAAAAAGTGTTTTAGTTGCTTCTAATATTCTTTCCATAAGAACAATTAGCCTCATATTTTTGTAGGTGGTACTTTGGACCATATTGCATAGAGCAACCTGTTCCTTAGGTATCCAAAATACTTTAGACTAGCGAGTAGCTGCTGCTGGAAAATACGCCAAAAGCAAGCCAATGCAATGAAATGGCTCAGAAACTTGGAAAGCAAGCCATTGCAATAAAATGATTTGGGTTGTTATTTCTTTTTTCTTTTAAATTTAGAACTTGGCCTCTGATACTCAGGGTAGCGAAAAGTTGCTTATAAAAAGTGATTATTCAAAAGATTCGTCTTTAAATACATAAACACCTGAGACTGTACACGCATTTCTATTTGTAAGAACAGTTTTATAAAAGCACGAGACTGAAGATTAGACCCTGAGAACAGCAGTTCTATTTCGTTTAAAACATTAGAAATCTAATATAAGAAAAACTCCAGCCTCAACTCAGATTTACTTAAAAGAACAATTGTGCACATCAGGATAAGAGCCAGAATTAATTCTGGAGAAAAGTTTGCTTATCGACCACCTGAAGGCGGTTTTTTACCGTCGTGTTTTTGTTTACGGAGTCTGGGAGATTGAAAAGTTGAAATCGAAAATGAAACCGTGCAGCTTGAGTTACCATCTTTAACTTTCATTTTTGGTGGCTGAATATAAGGGAGATAACCACGCAAAAATCTAAAAGATATCTCGCGTGTACGGGTGGCCCAGAGAGGTATAGGTGAATGGTACGGCGGCTTAGAAAGTTCAGCGTGTGGGCTAGATGCGCGCGTTTCGATTTTAAAGTCTATTCACGATAAGTGTGCACTCTTTTTTCTTTTACCTATAACTTTTGAAGGGATTCTTTAATCTTTATAAATTTGGTATCATTGGAAAGATATTAGTGAGTGGAACAATTTGAAATAAAAAAATCTTTAAAAAAATTCTAAAAATAAAGATGAAAATGAAGAAGAAAAAAATGAAGATCTTGTAGAAAAGTGCTATAACTATCATTTTCACTAAAGTAAATCCTTAATCATCGAACGTCATCACTGTGAAAAAAATTCTCAAAAATAATCATTCAGTCAAAAGATATCAACCAAAGTTATAAGCTGATTGACGTCTAAAAACGCTGTTTTCTGCAGTTTTTTGCTGTTTTTTGGGGTCAATCACTTATTAACTTTGTATCATAACTTTATATTGAATAAATATTTTAATGAAATTTCTTCACAGTGATGATCTCCTAAGATCAATCAAAAAATCTCTGCAGTGAAAATGGAAGTTATAGCACTTTTCTACAAGATCTTCATTTTTTTCTTCTTCATTTTCATCTTTATTTTTAGAATTTTTTTAAAGATTTTTTTATTTCAAATTGTTCCACTCACTAATATCTTTCCAATGATACCAAATTTATAAAGATTGAAGAATCCCTTCAAAAGTTATAGGTAAATGAAAAAAGAGTGCACACTTATCGTGAATAGACTTTAGATGCACTTCTTGGAGTAATTTTGAATTATGACTTCTCTCGGTCCTCTGCAATTCTTTTCGACATTGTTAGTTATCGCATTTTACATGTGCTTTTTTTCATTTTTTATGAAGTATCACACATGATTTGTGATGGATGTTGTTCTGTTGACTGCTGAGGAAAGTTTTAATTACTCTGAAGCAAACTGTGACCTAGTAAAAAGACAAGTTGCTTTTAACACAATGCAAAATACTTCCCTCAATTGAGCTACCTAATAAGATTAAAAAACTCGTTTACTCTTCGTTTCTATTTATGTTATGTTCAAATAAATAGAACTGGAATTTAGAAGATGCTTTTGCATATCCTGCACGAAATCAGATTTTATTCCGGTCTGTTTTATTTTTCCAAATTCCTGAAATCTGAATGATGGAGACAAGAAACAATAGCGTTCAAAGAGAGATTCTATACAGTATGTAAAAGTAGAATATATATGCGGGGAGGACTATAAAGCGCCATTAGGGCGCAAAAACTTTATTCAGTCATTTTTGGCCCAGCGATATCATATGGGCCTTTCATTCAAGTATTCATATAGTAGGTATTAAGTTATTTTTCAAAATTTTCAATTTCAACAATATATTTCAATCGCTTAAAGATAGGTAGCTTTTTTCTAATGGCCCCCAAAACGGAGGTTTGAAATTTTAGCGATTTCTCGAGATATCTTTAAGATATAGTTTTGAAATATGATTTAGAGGGTTTTGGGCATAAATTTGTTTGATAAAATTTTTACGGTATACCCCTGGTTGTCAAAACGGAGGTTTGGGGCCCCCAAAACGTAGGTGTAATTAAAATCAAATTATTAAGCCCAGTGGTAATAGGGGGAGAAACCGTTAAATTTACGACCCGATGGATGTAGAATTTATGATTTTTATTAAATATTTCAAGATTTTCGATGATGCAAAGTCCAAACTGAAAATTTAGAAATGTTCAAAATGACAATTTTGATTTAACAACGTCTTAATTAAGTTTCTGAAAACCAATTCCTTTTGAAAATAGTTCCACTCATGTATGGAATATGCTGTTAAAGTTTTAGAGAAACAGCTTAGCTGAAACTGAAAATATTAAGGGGGTAGTCATATGAGAAATTTGAAATGTCAACTTTTTGTTATATCTTGTGAAGTAGTAAATATTTTCTTAATCCTGAGAAAAGGCTGACAAGGTGCGCGAAAACCCCCTAAAACGTGTTTTGAGAAAACGGCGCAGAAAGTTGAAAATAGAGGTTTTTCTTAATTTTTCTGCGATACATAGACCGTTTTACAAAATTTGGATTGACACATAACTTTTAATGTTGAAAAGGTCCTTCAGATGCAAATATGTTATTTTGAAGATGTCTCAAACCTTCAAAAATATGTTAATTTTTAAGTATGACCATCATTCTTTCAAAATAAAAAAATCGTTTAATTCTGATAAATCTACAGGTCAAAATCCTCATTTTAATGTATAATGACGACCTCCGTTTTGGGGGCCGTCTCCGTTTTGGGGGCCATATACTGTATAATACAAAATCTTATACTACCGACATGGGCGTAGCCAGGATTTCTAAGGGGTGTCGCAAATTTCAATTTTAAAGTGGGTGGTTTGAGGGCGGGTGTCAATTTCATTAGGGCGGTAACGCCCAAATACTTCCAAACAACCGGGGGTCGTTATGGGATGCAGTTCCTAATACCTGTGAAACCCCAGCACACAGGCCACGTTGCACGTGGTTAACCAGCTACTGTCATCACTAGACAAGTTCACCATTTGTTGAATGGGTGGCAGAGCCATACTTTAAATTGAAAATTTTGTGACTTTCTCGTACGTAATAATAGCTTGTGGTTTATAAAAGAATACGGTTAACCTTTGGGAAATTCCTTCTGTCCTAGTGTCTTGGGAAATTCCCTGATAAAACAAAAATGGTACCTTAATTGTGGTTAGTCTTAAACTTTCGCGGAACGTGGGTGTGTGAAATTTAAGCATATTCGAAATTTCGATTCAATTAGAACAATATTTGACTTTTGAAATCTCATCCCTTAGTTCAGTTTTGCGAATCATACACCTACGTTACGACAATAGAAAAAAGGTTCAATCAAGGAAAAACTTGTAGTTTATTGTCATTTTTTCCAAACTGAAACTGGGCATGTTCTTACAATGTTATCAATTTTGCGACGAATCTCAGCCAGCCTAACTGTTCTTTTAAACTAGGTTTAAAGAAAAAACGTGCACTTAATGACACCAGTTATTAAATGGCCCAAACAGTACTGGCCGAACATTAACGGCAATATTCGTGTTCACATCAAAAGACTCACGGAAAAATCAAAGAAAGAGTACGCACAGTGAATTTAAATCCCAAAAAACCTTTAATTTCGGAAAGAAGATTTTATTCCAAGAAATAGTTACTCTCTGAAGGACGTTAGGCAAATGGACACAAGTAATAAAACAATGAATTTTATTTAGATATTTATTTAGTTAAAACAGATTTGATGAAAAACCAATGCGCGAGTTAATAAAATCCATAACGATTATCTTCATCCACATACATTTGTATACATGAAAATAAAAGAAAGAAAACATGTTTAAGTATTATTGTTCAGAAAATCATACATAGATCCGTTTCGTTCAATATCAGAGCTCGTCAGTATGCCTAGAGACCATGCGGATATGATTATCACAAGGAAATAAATATGATAACATTGGCAGTTTCTTTACTTGTCGTCATCTCAGCATAAAATAGACGAATAGAGGAAGAAAAATAACAGAAGATAAGGAAGAACTAGATTGGCACGAAGACACCCCAGGAAAACCCCCAGCTAGAAAAAAATTCTATTGTGCCTGCTGGTTCTTTCCATTCTTGTAGGGTAATTGAGACGAAAATTTGCCCAGGTCAACGCCTAATTTGTGTTTTTATGACAGAAGAAAGAGCTAGAATACATGCATAAGATGAAAATTTAAAGTTTTGACACATATGGAGAGCTTCTGAATAAAAAAGATCTTTAGAATAGAGAACGTGGTCAGGTGGCTCAGTTTTGAAAGCAAAGCTAACTGCACTATTGTAGTTGCGAGAAGAATCACGATGCACATTATGAGCATAGTGAAAATTTGGGTGGTTGTAATAAAACTCAGTATTTAAAAAAAGTTCAAAACAAGAAGTTACCCTTAACTTTTGAGCAAGTGACGAGTCACCAACCAAATGGATTGAAATCGAACTGTACAAACAATTACCATTTGATTGAGAGATATAAAGAAAAGGAAGATTGTGATTAATTCAAGTGGACAGGTGGACTGGGCAGTATGCCGACCGAGAGAAACTAACCAACAACCACCTTTTGCAAATTTTCATGATATCTAGTAATGTCAAATTTTTGGTTTGAATCAACAAAATATTCTGCGTTAATTTCTAATCTTCTCTATGTCTCATTTTTTTCAGAGAAGGAAAACACCATTCATTAACGAGATCTTTTGCTCATATCTCATTTTTCTGAAAAATGTTCGAACTCTCGATATCTAATTGATTGACGATTTCATATAATTATATAACTTAATATAATTTTATATAATTTCATATATTTTCTGGAAGAAATAGACAACATTCATCCATCATTGAAGTTTACCCACGAAGAAGAAAATGAAAACTCGATTGCATTCCTCGATATGAAGTTAACAAGATTTAACGAATCATTAAGCTCTACCTGGTACACAAAACCAACAGACACCGGATTAACTATGAACTTTCATGCTATAGCACTCGGGTAACTTAATGCATGTCCCAGAGTTGCATTAATTTTTCCGCCCCAGTTCCAGTCCCTAAACCATAACAAACTATACATTTTTGGAAGCGTATTTGGATGTAGAATACCGTATTCGGTGTAACTTAAATTCTTTCTCAGTATAATTAGAGATATCTTAAAAAAAACTGATTATGACGTCATGATTGATGACGTCATAAATACAAAAAGTTGAATATCTCGAGAAATATAAATCAAAACTTTATGAAATTTGGACCAGTGATAAAGTACATTGAGATGTTTCAAAAAGTTTTGAAAGTATTTCCCAAAAATGATGACGTCAGCAGAAACTGCAAGAATTCAAATTTTTGCGATAAAATGCTGAAATCAGCAAATTTTCAAATTTTTTAAAAAATATTCTCCTCCTCTTGTTGAGTTCTATCATTGATCCAAATTTCATAAAGTTTTGAGTATTAGTTCTTGAGATATTGAACTTTTTAAAATTATGACGTCATAAATAATGACGTCATAATCACGTTTTCTTAAAAAAACTCAAATTCAGCTGAGAAAGAATTTAAGTTACACCGAATACGGTATTCTACATCCAAATACGCTTCCAAAAATGTATAGTTTGTTATGGTTAAGGGACTGGAACTGGGGCGGAAAAATTAATGCATTTTTGGGACATGCATTAAGTTACCCGAGCACCTTTAAAGTACAAAAAATCTGTCGTGTCAGGGTTGATACATCGTATTTTCAGGGCGTGCAGCAATTGGAAGAACTTTCACAACAGTATAACAAAAGCCAAAACGATTCTGCAGAACAACCAATATCCGTTATCATTCATCGAGCCAATTATCAAAAGAACAATCGATTCATTAGTGACAAAACCAGAAGAGGAAAACACAGCAGAATACGACGAGGAGAAAAGTTGATTTTTGTGCAATACAGAGGGAAACTTTCGGAGAAGTTTGAGGGATCTTTAAAGAAGTTGGATGTCCCCTGCAAAGTGATATTTACACTGAGGAAATTAAAAACATGTTTACCATCGTTAAAACCACGCGTTGATACTTCTCTACGAAGCAAAGTAGTTTATAAAATTGAATGTCCGTGCTGTAACGCATGCTATGTTGGCCAAACTAGTCGGCATCTACTTTGTAGAGTAAGAGAGCATAAGAGAAATAGTAGTCCCGTGGGAAATCATTTTACCTCATGTAATAAAGAACTGTCAATGGATAACGTGAAGATTATCGCGAGCACGTTTCGATCTATTACCTTTTTAATGGCATTAGAAGCGTTACATATTAATGACATTAAACCGAGTCTTAATACAAAAGACGAATATCGATCACGTGCGTTAGTAATTAAATTTTAATTGTCCTCTCTAGGGAGTTAGCAATTTTGTATTTTTTGACTTATAAATATTGATTGAATATTTATGTGTTGATAGAGCTTGTATATGTGTATGTATGTGTATGTTATGATGAAAATATTTTTTTCAAACTGTTTTTAACTGTTTATTTTATTATGTTTTTAGCCTGATGATTATACAAAAGTATCGAAATATATTGCAAAATAAATAAATAATATTGCTGGTCCAATTTATGGCTATTGATTTCATCCCGGGGGGGGGGGCACTCGATCTGAAAACGACCATACGTTCGGCCCAAAATTTGGCTTCTAAAATCGGACCCTTACAGTGCAGTGAATTTCCATGAAAAATCATTCCCTTACAGTGCACTTTTTCAAAATTTCTCGCCCGTAAGGGCGAAAATTTTTGCAATTTCCCAAGAAAATGTGGAATTTTTCCTCCAAAATTGACCAATTTTGTGCCAGTTTTACCAAAAAATTGGCCTTTTATCACAATTTTACCCTTACAGTGCAGTTCAGTGCAGTTTTGTAATTTCCTACCCTTACAGCGCACTAGCTGAACTATGAAAAACCTACCCTTAAGGGCCAAACGTCTGGTAGGTCATTAACCTTGAGTGCCCCCCCCCGGGGATTTCATATAAAACATTTTTTTTCATCTCATAAAAATAAAACACACACGAGAAAAATGTCAACAGGCTTTTGATGTCAAGAGATTATTAAAAACGTGATTAAAATCAGTTGAGTTGCTCAATAACACAACACACGCACGTCATTAGAGAATTACGTAACAAGTCAAGTATGTCATTTAAATAAAACAAAACACTTCCACTTTCAAAAAGCATTTCTCTTGATTGAAGGGAGGAAGGAGCATAAAAAACCACAAATTCATAGAGAAAAAAACATATCAGATTACAATAATCTCTACTCGCTGCAATCAATCAATCTTAATTTGAAAAATTAGCCTTGTAAAATGAAATGAATCAGAACTGAAATAAAACTAACCTCAATGGGACCAAACTTTCCACCAAGTGTTTATTTGGTAAAAAATTCTGATTTTTGTAGAGCATCAAGTTGCCAAACCGAACAGCATTGCTAATATCGTTCAAATATTTACTTTTTAAAATAAGCAACCCTTCTTCCGACACATTAACCGAAGCCATGGCTGTTTTGCGAAGAAAAGAATGATTTTCTGGAATGTTCGGAGTTTTCTTTGTCAGAGTCTTACACTACGGCTGCCGGATGAGCTTTTTAGCTGTTTGTAATGTGACAGGTAAATGGCTAAATCGACTCGTTACCGTAAAAAAGAAATATTCCATCATCGTGCACTTGATAACTCAATGTCGCAAAATCACATTTTACCGTTCCCGAAAAGTTGACGCTACCCTACTGGCGGCGACGCAGCGCTAGAGCAAGTGAAGCATTATACGAATCGGAGACGTTATTTTATCTGAAAAAGTCTCTCATCCGCCCATACGCCAATAAACCACCATACGTTTCTAAGGGCGCGCGCGGGGAATTGCAGAAGCAGAATCGTCTCTCTCTCATACAGAATACAGAATACCCTAGTCCTAAAATTTTACTACCGCAAAAAGAGGTGTCGCAGGAGCGCAACTTGCCTGGTGACGCCCCTGTTTCTAATGATTTCGACCATCACAGCAGGAATTATACCAAAAAAATAAAAAAATCAGCCATTTTCAGAAGTATTGATACCCCCCCCCTCAAATAGACTTAAAAGTGTAGCAATAGAAAATGCTGAATCAGCAAAAAATAAATTTTGAGACTCAGGAATGATCCTCAACTACCAGTGGATACCCCTTAAAACCACATACCCCTTAAAACCCACAATGTTGCATTTTTGGCTTTCATAACTACCAGATTTATTTTTATGTGGTATGTTTCACTTTTTTACAACCTCTTATAAATGTTCTTTCATAAAATACCAAATTTTAAGGATTTTAAAGATGCTAAAGTATCTTAAAATTCGAAGTTATTCAAAATTTTATCAAAAATCCCTTCAAAAAATCAGGTTTTTTGGACCTAGAAATTACACAATTGAATTTAAGGTCATAAAACCTATACTTTTTAGATACCTATACTTATGGTAGGTATGAAAAAATTATTTTCATCTTCGTGAATAGACCCCAACGAAAATGACAGGCCCTTAAAATTCTACTTTAAAGCACTTTTATGGTGATGAAATCTGAAAATCGACTTTCTCAAAACCTGGTCATGTTGCATACCAAAATGTCACAAATTTGATGGAGATTTAGAAAAACATTAGAACCATAGGTCAAAAATGAAGCGAATGAAGATTTTGGCCTTTCGTAGCCGTTTTTGACGAAAAAACCACACACAATTGCATTATGGGCATGAAATCCTGAAAAATGAAAATATTGTTGTGGGAATGAATTTCTAGCAAGTCTTTGAACCATTGAATCACGAAGCAACACCAAATTGGTATCCATCAGCTTGAGTATCCCGTTAGCAAGGGTCGGA
This sequence comes from Clytia hemisphaerica, assembly GCF_902728285.1. Taxonomy (NCBI): domain Eukaryota; kingdom Metazoa; phylum Cnidaria; class Hydrozoa; order Leptothecata; family Clytiidae; genus Clytia; species Clytia hemisphaerica. Next base: position 15,270 of record NW_027103354.1, read on the forward strand.
CTTTGTGGTTTTTAGCCTTATTTTTGTAGGTTTTAAGGGGTATTTTGATTTTAAAACACATATATTTTTGAGATCATTTAGGTACTAGTGGTATATTCATAACATTAGTAACTTTACAGTGAATCACTATTCAAAATTTGAGGTCAAAAGAACTTTTTTGTAAAAAGTTATTCGAGAAAAACCATTTTGTAGGTTTTAAGGGGTAAATAGCTAAAACTGGACTTTTTCACTTCCTCATGAAAAACTGAAAATCATAGACAACGTACTTTCAACACAAAAAGTTTCAGCCTTACACTCCAACTAAACAATGAGATAGAGGGTACCACTTTTTATTGTGGGTTTTAAGGGGTATCCACTGGTACAATAGAGACAATTTCAATGTGAAACTAATTCCCAAAAATTTAATGAGCTGGAAAATGCACTAAGTCTCAGAATTCTCAGACTGTCTGAATTTTTAAGAAAAAATTGAACAGGGGTCTTCTCTGAAGTGGCAATTTGCCATCAAAGTATCTCAAAAAGAACAACCAGAAGAAATTTTTAATGATTTCGATCATCACAGTAGGAATTATACCAGAAAAATAAGAAAATCAGCCATTTTCAGAAGTATTGAGACACCCCCCCCCCTCAAATAGACTCAAATGTGGAGCAATAGAAAATCTCAACTACAATAGAGACAATTTCAATGTGAAACTACTATTGATATTCCCAAAAATTTGAGCTGGAAAATGCACTAAGTCTCAGAATTCTCAGAAAATCATGGACAAAACGTTTGTAGATTTCTGCAATATTTGCAAAATACTTCAATATCGATGAAAAATAAGTTCCCAAGAAGTTCTGGGTGCTTTCTGGCTTACACCAGTATCAAAACGCTGATTTTTTGCTTGTGGTTCCCTCAAAAGCAATTCAAAAGCAATGCAACGACTTCGAAAGTGTTTTTTTAACTTCCCTTCTTTTTCAGACGCATTGAAGAGTCATTTTGCTCTATTTCTCACCATTTTTCACTGAAATTTCATTTGTCTACAACCTTTTGTCCATGATTGTGAAAAGGTTCATTGACGTTACTGATGAAGAGGTGGATGTCATGATCAGAGACTACATTGACAGGCATGGAACAATATCGGGTTATCGATTCATTGCAGGGCTTTTCCACTCAAAAGGAATAGAAATACAACGAAGGCGAGTACGAAAGAGTTTAAATCGCGTTGATCTAGATAACGTTATCTCCAGATGGGTTGCAGTAATCAGAAGACGAACTTATCATAAGCCTTGGCCAAACTCGCTGTGGCACATTGACGGAAACCATTGCATTCTTTAATTCGATGGAAGTTCGTGATTCATGAATGCATCGTTGGAAAGTCTAGATAGGTTATGTTTCTTGCATTGCAGTGCAAGAATAATCTTGCCGAAACTGTAAGGAACTTATTTTTGAATGCTATTGTAGAGCACATTAATTGGTGGCCTTCAAGAAGAGTTGATTTTGGCGTCGAAAAAGGTTTCAGTATGCGATGAAATGTTTGAAAAAAGAGGGTCTGATAGAAAAAGTTTCATTGCTGGCCCGTCTACAAGAAGTCAGCGCATAGAGCGCTTATTGCGAGATGTTTTCCGATGTGTTACAGCAATATTCTATTATACCTTTTATGCAATGGAACAGAATGGATTAGTAGATATAGAAAAAAAAACTCCTCTTTTTCTATTACACTTAACCACTGTATCTCGGAATTTAAAGCGATGTTTAACGACCACAAGCTTTCAAGTGAAAACAACTTTGATTGCTATCACATATCTCATTAGAATATCAGCGCGCGCGGTGTTCTAAAAGCAATGACGATATGATCTAAAGTAAGGAAAAGGTTAATTAGTTTAAAGGATCAGTGGTTTCTAGTCTTCCCACTTTCGTAGGGAATGAACCAGGACGGTCCCATATTAGAAGAGTTAGGACGAGTCAATCCAATTCCTTCAAGTGCATACTTGTGCATCTTAACATTTTTCTTTCTAGAAATCCTTCATATTATTTCTACAATCGGTGACGAAATACTTGGCACAAAAGGGAAATCCACCGGGAAGTATTAAAACCACAATCGATTTGCAAGTGCTTTAAAGTAGGTTTGAAGGGTTGTTGTGCACGGAAATAATCTGACAAAGTTTGGAACTTCGATTGAAGTGAAATACGATTGTTCAAACTGAAAATTAAAAATAATGACAAAACTAAGTGACGAAATATGACAAGAAAAATGACAAGAAAATTGTACAGAAATTGACTAGAAATCTTGAGGAAATTGATCAAATTGACCTTAAAAGTATCATGAAAATCGCACAAGAAATCTCTTGAAATATACCAAAATTAATGAAACCTAACTTAAGCTTAAAGAAATTGATTTAAAAATATCAAAAATAATCTAATTCCAGACACCTGAGCCAAATAGGCTGATGAACAGAAAAACACAGAGAGGCAAAGGCAAAAAGCAGAAAACAACATACCAGGTAGCCAGTATGTGAAAACTGTGAAAAACTGTGCACAAAAGTTGAGAATTGAATTTTGATTTGGAAAGTTAAGACCAAAACTGTCTAAGTCTGAAACTCCATATTTTGATGTAACCACACACAACGCTTCTCATAGCTTGATTGATGATTCATGAAAATCGAGAGAGAAAAACGCGTACTTGAATAAAATTGAAAATACTAGATAATTGCCTAAGTGTGAATAAACTAATTATATGACAAAAATGATACAAAAGAACTTAAATGAATGCGTAGAATTAATTGTCAAGAGACTGAACAGAAAAGTGACGTAAGACCAAGAAACAAAGGACTGAATAAAATGACACAAAAGACGCTGAATGAGTTAAATTTTTGACCATTTATATATTAAAACCATCATGCATTACATTCCCCACCATGGGCCAAAAATTTAATCATGTGATCAACCAAAATAATAACTTTGCATGGCTCAATGCCAATAATGACTTTTATCATAGCTCATTGCCAATCAAATAATAACTTTCACATTAACTCATAACCAACCAAGATAACATTCACTCATTTTCGTGGAGCTCATTGAACAAATCAGGATCATCGACTGAATGGATTAAAACGAGGTTACGAACAGATCTAACTGTTTCACGTTTGACGCTTTCGTTTTCGTTTTGATAAGATACTGTAACCTTACGAACATTGCCATCATCGCCGACAACAACATCTTTGATCATACCGTACGTGTATCTTTTCGTTAGTGCAGATTCGACTTTGGTGAATAATACGACGTCGCCGATTTGCAAGTTGCGTTCATGGCGAAACCACTTTGTTTGTTTCATAAGCTTGGGAACGTGACATTCGAGCCAGTTTTTCGAACCATGCATCGTAGACTTTGGAGTTGGTTTCGAGTAGCCTTATTGGATTGCATGTTTTGACGAAGTCTCCTGAAGGACTACGATCGTTGTTACGACCAAGTATCAGCCGATTCGGTGTGAGAAGATCCATGGTTTCAGTTTCAGTGATGTTTCCAACGAGTAGTGGTAAATCGTTGATTGAGTTTGCAATGATTGATCCGAGTGTTTCCCATTGCAGTATCGATAGCCTTTCGTTGTGGGCGATCTTTTCGATTGACAGGTTGACTTCTCGAATCTTACGTTCGACTTTACCATTGACGTTGTGAGCTCCTACTGGACAAGTTTCGAATTCTACTTTTCGATCCTTGAAAAGTGTTGATTGGATGTTGGTGAAGCTCATTCGAATATCTTGATTGCTTTTGACCAGTTGACTGCCTTCGTCGCAGTATAGCTTTATGGGAAATCCATATCTTGATGAGAATCTTGTAAACGATTGGATGAAGGAGGGTGACGAATAATCATCCATCGTGTTGATGTGGACAGCTGATGTGGAACAGCAGCAGTAGATGACGAGCCAGATCTTTATGGTTGCTCTCTTGTTGGTTGGTGAGATTGATTTGTATGGACCACTGAGATCCACTTGGGTTTGATAAAACGCTGGTGCGATGGTGAGTGAACTGCTTGGAATAGGACCCATGATGGCTTCAACGGTACGTTTTTCAAGATAGCGACATCGTTCGCATGATCTCTTGATGGTTTTAACGAGAGTTCGTCCTTCGATGATGAACACCTTCTTGAGTAGTCGACGAAGGGTTGCTTCGATGCCATCATGTTTCAACCAGTGTGCTTCGATGACGAGACTGTAAGCGACAGGTGAGTGACGATCAATAACTGGTACACAAAACAAAACGTGGACTGAGATAAGTCAAGCATTGCATCTGTGAACTTGCCTGCAATTGTGACACCATTGTTTGGAAGGATTCGTCCCTTGTACGTTAGAATGTTATCTTTCAAAATGGAGATTGGTTCGTACTTCTTTGGGCTGACGAATTTGATGACTTCTTGAGTTGCTAGTTTAAGAAAATAACGTTCACCAAGTTGGACTTCGACTTCCTTGAGCTGGGGAACGTCAGATGCGGTGATTGGATGGTTGAGAACGATTAACAATCCGTTTGAACGAATCTTTGATCTCAAATTGTTGAAGTAACGGTACACGTAGCCCATGATACGGACGACGGTGCTGAAGGATTTGACATTGGGATCGATGAGATACGACGAGAATTTGTAGCGTTCTCCAACTTCTTCTGGAATGATGGGTGCTACATGGTGAACGTAGACTTCCTTGTTGACTTCTGATACCTGTTGATCGGTCAGACGAAGTTCTTGAGCGGTCATCACTGGGAAGTCCTTTGATTGTTGATGCATCCAGTTTGTGACCATTGATCCAGGTAGATTCTTTGTTGACGTCTTCGACGGTTGCACCTTTGCGAGTACCGATATCAGCTATCATCTCATCGGTTGGAACGTACTTCCACTGATCTCTGGTGGTGAAACGAAGACTTTCGATGACACGATTTCGTACCCACTGCTTCAAGGGCTTCTGATCATTGTCCAGCCAGTACAAAACGATTTGACTGTCCGTGAATTTCATCGAAGATTGGTGCCATTTGCTGAGTGATCTCTTCACGATTTCTCCGGTGTGGGTATTGATGAGAGCAGCATAGAGTTCTCCTCTTGGTTGTGACATCCCTTTTGGTACTGCTCTGGTTCGTGAGAAGATGAGTTGACATGAGTATTCACCGTTGGTTCTGAGAAAACGAGCGTAGATAGCGACACAAACCATAGACGAACTTGCATCTCCGAAGTCAAGCGTTTCCATGGTTAGGTTGACAGCATCTACAGGTACCACTGCACGATTGAATCTGAGATTGCCAGCTTCTTGGATGAGTTGAAAGTTTGATTCCCACAATGGTCTGAGTGTTTCTGGTATAACATCGTCCCCAATCCAGTTTGCGTTGGACTAGGTCTTGAAGGTCGATCTTCATGGATGCGACTAGAGGTGAAACTTTGCCGGTTAGATCGAACATCTCGGCCACTTTTGAAGCACAATGACGACGTGTTAATTTGGAAGGAATGACGTTGACTTGATTCGATGGTTTTTTTTTTCCACGAGACTTCTTCGCGAAGTTCAGGTCACCAATGTTGAGCGAAACCATATCTGATTTGACGTACCACTTGAATCCAGCGATGTGAATCATCTCTCCGTCTTCACTCATGGTGGGTGGAGGATCTTCTCCAGAGAATACGAATCCCTTGAGATTGAATCCACCTCGACTGATGACACGTTCGAGTTGGTCTGCACGAATATAGGCTGTTTGTCTGTCTTGTTCACCGGTGAGGCAATCATCGACGTAAATATCACGTTTGACGATCTCTTCGATTTCGGGGTACTCATCCTTTGACATTTCAGCTACTCTTCGAAGTCCGTATTCAGCTTGGTTTCCTGAAGACTTAACCCCGTATATCAGGGTCTTGACGACTTTTTTTCTTGAGGGATTTTGGATGGGTCAAGGTTGGCTTCCCAAACGTAGCGTTGATAGCACCAATGAGATTCGTCCAATTTGATGGTGTTATACATCTTCTTGATATCTGTGTGCATAGCGATAGGGTGAATGAAGAATCGGATCAAGACTTCCTGAAGCCTGTTGAGGGTATTCCTCCCTTTAGCGAGAAGATCGTTTAAACTATATCCCGACGATGTTGTTGATGATGCATCAAAGACAATGCGACAAGGGGTGCTAATGGAATTGCCCTTCCACACTGCTCTCCATGGGATGTAGTGGTGACATTGATGGTCGCTGAGCATCTGTTGAGTTGACTCTGGTAGATTGCTGACATAGTCGACGTAACCAAGACTCTGAAGCTTAGATTCTGACGTAAGGATATCTTCCTTGTCGCTATGGTTGGACGGTTTGTTAAGTTTACGAAGTTGTTGACCAAATACTTTCATGGCGATGTCTTTGTTGTTTGCTAACCTGGTTGATGGATCAGTAATGAAAGGTAGGATAGCTGAGGTTGTTCGAGTTTCTGGATCGATAGTGACCGACGAGTTGATAAGTGATTGTTCGATCTCTTCCTTGATACTGATTGCTTCAGTCGATTCGTCGTATTTACATTGGTTGCAATTGCGGCAATTTGGACAGCGATATGTGATTTCACTGCCTGCTCCTTCGACTTCCTCAAATACTCGCATTGATGTGGATAGATGGGTGTTGAATCCAAGCAAAGGAACGTCAGATGGTGGAGTTCGAAGTAGTTGATATGTTGATGTGAAGTTGCAGGATGCATGAAAGGGACTGAATGATGGGTGTGGTCCACCGATGACACCTGATCCTCCACTTGTACTTGTGAAGGATGATTCGAAGATCGACAATCCTGATGGCATTTGATGGATGATTTTCGGAAAGTACCTCAAGTATTTGATACCGATCATCATGTGAACATCGCCACCAATTGATGATGGAAGCTTTGGTAGACATTTTGAATCACCACACTTGGAGTATGACTTGATGATGTCTTTTTCTGCTTCAACGAGCGAAAACGTTGGGAATGTTGACGTGATCTGTTGGATGCAAGGACCAGTTAATGAGGCTATCTCCCCATTGCTGAGTGGAATGTTGACAACGTAACGTCCAAATGACGATTTTGTGACACTGTTCCCAACACCACCAAGGATGACTGGTGCTGAAGAGTCTTTGATGGCACTGGGTCCGAGAAGTTTGATTGCGTTTTGACTGACCACGAAATCACTGCAGCCACTGTCGTAAAAGATAAGTAATTTGTGTTGATTGATGAGAACTTCTTGCAGCATGTAGATACCCCTGTCTCCATGTTGATCGTTTGTTTTGAAGGATGCTGTGTGGAATGACAAGCTTATATTTCTTGTAAAGCTTGGAAGACTTGGACTTCGGAAGAACCGTTCTTTGAATTTTTCCAGTAGCTCGATATTGGCTGGCTCCTCTTTATGCTCCTCGCAGACCAAGACGTGCTTTCGAACAGGATACTTTCGATGTGAAGCGTTGGGACATACGAAATCATGCTGACATTTTCCATCTTTATGCTTTCCAGATGCGGATGCTGCACCTGGAAAGAGACATTGAAAACAGTATCCCTTGTCTTTGAGAAGGGAGAGTCGACTTGCAGGTGTGAGTTCTGCAAATTTCTGACAAGTGTAGTATTGAACCAGCTTTGTTCTACCTGGGCCTGATGAGGCAACATGATCGTTTTCACCAGCTGGGGTTTCACAAAGGGCACACACAGGATTCGAGGTATCAGAGGACATATAAGAATTCGAAAAATGTCCATACCTCTTATCCCTGGTTTGTTTGGATGGATCCTTTGGTTTGTTATCGTTTGATTTCGACTCATCTCGAAGGAGAAGTTTCTGCTCGCTGATTCTTCGCTCTTTGGTCAGGAATGATATCATAGTTGTCCAGGTTTCCTTGGGGCTGAGGTTGTGGTCACAGACACTTGATAGGAATCTTGTTGTCCTACCGTCACCGAGGAGGTTTTGAATGTGGTTAAGTGAGTCGCCATAATACAGGTGTTCTTCTATGTGATGCTTTTCGGCCAAGACTGCCATCTCCTGCATCATGCTTATTAGGTGACTAATGCCAGAGACAACTTTTTCCGGGTTTTTCTTTGAGATTTCAAGTGATTTGAGTTGAGTGATCTTTTTCTTGAGCATCATCCTGGTGTCACCAAATGCTTCTTCGAGACGTTTCCAAATTTCGTCGATTGACTCAAGGTTTTTGACCATGGTGTGTGCTGGATCAGCAAGGTAATTGTTGACTAACAGATCTGGTAGATAGCTCTTGGGAGTTGATGATAAATGAACTTTTTCGAAATTAGAGCGAAAGGTATAATAATCTGATTTGGAATCATATCCAGTGAATTTGTCAAGATGAATGTTCAGTTTATTGCGTTTGAATTCTGAATGTACATCTAGTTCACGATTACTTATTTCAATGCTCAAGTTGTTCATAAAAGTTTGACGTAAAGTGTCTAATTTGAAATATCTCTCACCAAGTTGTTTGATTGTGGCTTTGATCAGTGCATTAGTGGTGGATGTTTGGAGACATTCCTTGTAGGAATCTGAAATCTTGTTGAACTTTGTTTCGTTTGATGGCATCTCTTTTCGCCAATTCAGGAGTTCGATTGATGCTGAATCAGCAGGGATCCTTTTGAAATTTAGTTCCAGTTCATCGATGGCTCCTTTGGCCCACTGCATATTGAATTCCAGTGTTTGTTCTTTGTGCGCGATGAACTCGTCGACTCGTTTCTTTTCCTTGGTGACAGTGATCTTGGAGTTGTATTCCTTCGAGTCTTGTATGTACTTGGTGATTTGATCCAAGCCTGTCTTGATTGTAAGTTGGAGATCGTCCGATAAGGCTTGTCCGGATGAGACGATTCTGCGTGATTTGGTACGGATTGATTTCCGCATTAATTCGAATTTTGCAAGTAACGACTTGAGGTCCTCTGGTTGTATGTTTTCGAACTTATGTTCGTTGATGAGATCTGGTATCTCGTCACACATTACTTCGATGGCAATGCGTTCTTCATTTACTGTGGTGTTGTGTAGTTGATGATGAGGAGGATCCATTTCGTCCTCTGATGAACTCAGCTCCTTGTAGTTGACACGTTTTGTCTGACGGAGCAACATGCATTGATTGATTCAATGAACAGGCGAGTGAGTCAGCTCTGTTTGAATGTTGTGCACGGAAATAATCTGACAAAGTTTGGAACTTCGATTGAAGTGAAATACGATTGTTCAAACTGAAAATTAAAAATAATGACAAAACTAAGTGACGAAATATGACAAGAAAAATGACAAGAAAATTGTACAGAAATTGACTAGAAATCTTGAGGAAATTGATCAAATTGACCTTAAAAGTATCATGAAAATCGCACAAGAAATCTCTTGAAATATACCAAAATTAATGAAACCTAACTTAAGCTTAAAGAAATTGATTTAAAAATATCAAAAATAATCTAATTCCAGACACCTGAGCCAAATAGGCTGATGAACAGAAAAACACAGAGAGGCAAAGGCAAAAAGCAGAAAACAACATACCAGGTAGCCAGTATGTGAAAACTGTGAAAAACTGTGCACAAAAGTTGAGAATTGAATTTTGATTTGGAAAGTTAAGACCAAAACTGTCTAAGTCTGAAACTCCATATTTTGATGTAACCACACACAACGCTTCTCATAGCTTGATTGATGATTCATGAAAATCGAGAGAGAAAAACGCGTACTTGAATAAAATTGAAAATACTAGATAATTGCCTAAGTGTGAATAAACTAATTATATGACAAAAATGATACAAAAGAACTTAAATGAATGCGTAGAATTAATTGTCAAGAGACTGAACAGAAAAGTGACGTAAGACCAAGAAACAAAGGACTGAATAAAATGACACAAAAGACGCTGAATGAGTTAAATTTTTGACCATTTATATATTAAAACCATCATGCATTACAAGGGTAGAGTTTTAACTCTCAGTTTTAACGCTAGACTTAAGATATTAGAATCTGAGGATCCAAAAGTTCAAAAATATGGTCCAGTAGGGCTTGAAATATAGCCTAGAAACCAATAAATCCCTCCAAGATTGAAATAATCGGTGAAATGAAATTGAAGGCCCGAAATTGACATTCTTGCACGAACTTCAATTTTGGAAAAATGGTAAATTAACCAAAAGTGCCAATATGTAATGGCACTGATTGTAGAAAGAAAGAAGCTTATAAACGTTGTCATGTGTAATGTGATTCTTTTCTTTACGCTATAAGTATTTGCAAAATTTCTCCCCTCTGTCAACCACAGTTTGTGAAAAGCTTAGAACAATGAGTTAGACCATTTCTTTTATTTTTGCAGATCCCCTGCTAAGAGGGTCTATTTTCTATTCCTAGACACTTCAAAGACGTAGGCGTATGTAGTTCGATGCTTGAATCCCATTTTGTAAACCCAGGTTAGATGTCCCATGTTGCTGCAATGTGCTGAGTAATTGAATGTTAATTTGTCATAGGAGGAGCTATTGAAACTAAGAAAGTGTTGGTAGATGGTTAGGTTCCAAATAAACGCTCCCTCTGCCTTCGAAAATTTTCGGTTTTTCATTTTAGCCAATCTTTACCTTATTTTTAGGTTTTCAGAAGTACAATTTCCAACCCCCTGGCAATTAGGTCCTACCCCGTTTATTAAAGTTTTGAAAATTCTTCAACACCCCCACTTCTAAGTGTCATTCAAGTATCAAAAATGATGGCTCGTCAGATCTTCTCCGGTGACAGAACCCATTCAACCGCTATCGAGTTCATATTTATATACAAGTTTTTTTTCTTAAGAAACTAATTTTGCCAAGCAGCCTCAATGTTTCTTAAGAAATTGACCTTTTGAGCCTTAAATGTTTCTTACATTTTTCTAAACTGTTTGACATAATCAGCTTACTTTTTATGCAAACAAAATAAAACATTTTTTTTGATTGGGAGGTTCTTAAAATACCGAGTTAAAAAATGTTCTCATTTTTATGTTTCTTAGTTTTTAGGCATTCCGAATCTCATGTTTCTTAAAAATGTATGTCTTAAAAAAATCTTTATATCGACTGCTTAAGAAGATTGCGTGCCCTGGAAAGGAGCTTCCAACTTTTTCTTTTCAGATGATTCTATATTCTTAGGTGTCCTGTATTTGTTAATCGATTTGATTGCTGATCTTATATATAATAACATTCAGTTTAAAGCCCGAAGGGCTAAAGTAGAATCTGTAACCTTTCTCAGGCAATAAAAAGTAAAGCCACTTATTTCCCATCCACAGCGCGCCTAGAACGCGCCGTAATCATGACGACGGATGGTATCTAGTGGCTCCTTTCTTTTTGAGGACTGTATTTTTGAAATTTAGCAATAGATTTTACTTTCAACCCGGCGCGGACGTTCATACATGAGTCGCGAGTCCAGCTTTTCGGGTTTGGAAGTATAATAATGAGGACCTTTTGGTTTTAAAATTTGAAAATACTTTCAATTTCCAAGTGAAAAGGGCCCTCGTTTGCCCCAAGATATAAATATCTGATTTTTAATCTAAATTCACGTAAGGGAAATTTACTTTATTTAGAGTATAATTTTAAACCCTACCCTCTCCCCAGGTAATAATGCCTACATAATTTCCAATCACCCATATTTATATTGTACGATGGCTTAACAATCTACAGTATGGGCTGTTTCAGAAAGCTTATTATCCTAAGAAATTGGGTGTTTTAGAGTCTCCAAAGCCTTAAAATGTTCTTGACTTGTTCTGAAAATTTAGTTTAAAAAAGCCTGTTTATGAAAGAGCTTTCATAGACTTAAAGATGAAAGATGATTCTTTTGTTATTGTGCTTTATGGCGAACTGTCTGTTGACTTGCGTAAATAACTCATACTTGGCAAACAACATTATGTTAACGTTCATCTAACATTGTATGGACGTTATAAATGTTTTTATGTTTATTTTATTTTGAAGGTTGTTATAGTGTGCTGATATATGAATGGGTGTGTGCTGAATTTGTAGCACCTCCTCAAAATCTTCGTTTTGTTTTCTTTGCAACTACACTAACTGTCAATTCTACTCCTATAGAGGTCTACTTTTCTCTTTTTGAAAAAAGAAACATGATTTTTCGTGGAAACAAACTTAGAATATAATTTATGAGTAATGAAGATATAATCGAAAATTTTCCGACCCCCCCCCCCCCCCGAAACTTATTAGGACCAACCCCCCCCCCCCCCGTTTATTAATTTTTAAGAATATTTTCAGTTGTTTTTCTGCTCTAAATAGCCTGATTTTAGCTTATGTTTACCTTATTTTGGGTTTTCAAAAGTACAATTTCCAAGCCTACCGGCAATTAAGCCCCTCCCCCGTTTATTAAAATTCAAAAATTTTCCGCCCCCCCCACCCCCTGTTTATTTGGCACCTAAGAGTAACCCCGTTCTGCTGAAGAAAAAGTTTTGATTGACATCATGCAAGTGTCCTTGCTCGGAAAATATTTTAATAAACATCCCCTAATAAACACCCAATGCCATCCTACAAGCCTAGAAAGTTAAGGCCCGTTTAATCAAAATAACCTGGTTATTTTACGAAATTCTTATTTCAGTACTACCCTACAAGATGGAAAACACATTCCGGATAAAATACCGAACAGCAACGAAGCACACTATACGATCACTGCTGCAGTGAACAAAAAGTACAACGCTGAACCAAAAAACGCTCCGATGTGGTTTATAAAACTGGAAAATAATAATAATGATTCGAACGTCTACAACGCGAGAGTTTCTCTTAGTCGAACATTTTCATTTTCTCATTCACCGGCTTCCCTATAGTATGAAAAGCCATAAAACCTGTTTTTTTTAAGAAACTATCACAGGAGTGGATAAAGAGTTATACAAGTTATACTGTACTCACGCCTTACTATCCAAAAGTCCACCCCACAATCTGATTGGTCGAAACTCAAAATTATGATGTAATTGATCCAAATTAACCAATTAGGGCTCAGACAGTGACTCGATTAACTTTTGGATAGTAAATCGTAAGTAAAATAATGGTCAAAATATGTATAGATTCGATATAGGTCCAAAGTTGAATATGATTTAATCTTGCAAGGGTCAAATTTCGCGTTTGAATTAAATTCACAGATATAACATTAGTCATTGGCAAGAAATGCTTTTTTTACGATATTAGATCTTTTTTACTGCTTGAGTTTTGAAATGACATCAACACTTCTTTGACGCCAACAAACACTTAAGTGTCCTTTTCATATCCTTGGCATTTTTCTCATCAAAAAGATTACTATCCAATTAAGTATAAAATTTATACTAGTTTTTATCAAGTTATCTTTTTTCCACTGACGTAGGACTGCTAAATTTCCCCCAATGCTCAATCCTTTTTGTGAAGAACTCAATTTACCATTTTCGAGAAAGTTTTTGTTTGTATCTGAAATAATTTTATTTGTTTTCCTGTTTCTTTGGATTATGCTCTGTAATTTTCATAACGATTTCAAGACCAAAAAAAATTGAAATCTAATTTATTCTCTTCCATATAGAGAAACTGGGCATTGATCAATTATATAGAGATTACGCAAATGTTATGTGGTTTACAAGAGTGATTTTGGCTGACATTAAGGTTTTGTATTGTGGGGGGAGATAACTATTAAAAATCTTCTTTCTTTCATAGCGTGTCACGATAACTTTCACTGATAGTGCGCCCTTTTAACTTTTTTATATTCATTCTAAATGACCGGACGCCAATTGGAGAATTAGAGAACACCCGCTACCTAACTGCCTATCGCCCGATGGGATTAACAAATAACGAGTGTGTAACTTACCGCACGAGTGACGTCAAACGCTCCATTGTCTTGTCACTAATTTTTTGTTCTTCGATCTAGACACTCGCGTGTGTTCCAATACGGATTTTTTTCATATTTTGATTTAAAAGCCTACGCAGTGCGACAGAGAAATCGTGTTTTTTAATACGCCGTTCATTAACTCAAATCAAATGACTTTAAAGGTTCGGTGAAATGTTGGCCAAATTGCCGTCCTATGTTTTGTCAGATAGTCCCAAGTTGGAGCAGTTGACGGTAAGAAAATCTCCAAATTCACGACAAAAGTTTCCACGTTTTAAATACCCGCGGGGAAGAAAATCTCCAAGTTCAAGAAAAATTTCATGTGAGGTGATTTTCAATTATTTAAAATCCATATTCAATGCAATAAACCTTTTCAGAAGTATAACATAACATTCTTCACATTGGGGCCGTGGTGTTCCAGTTATTAGCTTTAAAATTTGAAATTTATAACTGCAACTTAATTTTCCCCACAAAGAGTTTTCAATAACTGTCACTAACCAGTTAATTCATTGTTGTAGATAAAAACACTAAGGGAAATTCAATCATTAACCAGTCAATTTTGCTCCATGTTTAAATTTTTAGCTAATCAGTTCATCGACCATTCCCATTGTTGCATTGTCGCATACGCATTAAATTGGTTGGGTGCAAACTTTTTTGATGTTGCAGGTATGTAATTTTTCAAGTATAACATGGTCAGATTTATTCACAGTCACTTGCCTTCTTACAATTTATAAAAATATGCAAGCAAAATTGAGTTTGTTTGTTGTGAAAGTTGATAAAATGTCCTGTTTTTCCAAAGACCAAGAGATTGTATCTCTCATTCCAAACCAACGACAATCGTACAAAAATCATGATCCAATTCAACTCATTAGAGCTAAAAACTAAAAACCAAAGAAAAATAGCGAAAGAGCAAAAGTTGTTGTCTATTTTCTGCCATTTTTGTTTTGTAAGTTAAAAACGAAGCAGTATGGTTCGATCAACAATATGCTTCTGAAACGGTCAAATTTACCCGATCGGCAAGGAGAATAGAGCGCCGTACGGATATTTTCCACATACGTTTCTCGAAGAAATGACGTCTTCCGCCTCGAAAAAAGAACATCCTACTATTTTTACTACCGGAGCTTGATTTAAAACGAGACTCATGTACAAGCTCACGATAATGACTTTTTCTAAACCTTGGAAAAGAAGAAGAAGAAGAAGAAGAAGAAGGAAAATGCGGAGAAAAAAGGCCCATTTCAACAAATATTTCCTTCTCAAAGGAAATATTTAAACACGAATTATCTGCAGATGTGTGTTATCTAGCCGTCGTTCAATTTTTATCTTACGATCAAATCATATATTTTTTGTACTTTTTCTAAGAATAAAAGGGGGGAAATGTCATTTCGCTTTCTTTGTTCTGACAGGCTTCGTCTCGTTTAGAGAGTAAATAAACAGGGGGTTACTATTAAGAACGGGGTGGTGGACATTGAAAAGATTGATGATTTTAAATTCTTGGTTGATTTTATAAAAACCGAAAAGAATAATGGGCGCTTTCAAGAGGGCGTACCAGTTTGTCGGTGTGTCGGTATTGAGCTGTTTTTGCGTCGGTATTTTGGTGATTGATATGCTTTTTGGTGATGGAAAATGTTAAATTTTCAATCAGTGATACGGTAATTTTGCTTAAAACGTCGGAGAAACGGTGCTAAATCAAAGTGCTATTCCTCAGAAGTGCTATTAAAATGCTACCTACTTGGAAATGCCATTCAACCTTCACCAACAGCTTGGAAAAAATATCGGTGTCGGTATTTCGTAAAAAATACGTGGGTATTGCGGTGATTTTTTGAAAAACTGTCGGCAATTCGATGCCTGGCCTAGGTGGGGCCTAGTAACTTGATTTGATATTTATGTATTATGTATTACTATTTTTAAGCACAGTTTCAAATTTAAAAATTCCGCGAAACAAAAATATTGTCATGATTCAAAAAATAACCTATAAAATCGATCTTTATAGGGCGAAATAGGTCTTATTTTTTAAACAAAAAATCCTTTCAACCACGAAAGTAAATTCCCCGAAACTTCCAAAATGGGCTGTGAACCTCTCTTAAGACATTTTCCTTTCTCTTTGAAAAACCGAAGTGACAAGTATATTGAATGGTCAAATGACACGGTAAAGGTAAGCAGTTTTTCCAACTTTTCCAACAGTTTGAGTCAAGGAGAAGTTCTGTTCCATCCACTTTCTTCGGACGTTTTCTGAAAAATATCAAAATATAAATAAAAAGTCACTTTTGTATTCGTGGAAATCTACCATAAACGTGTTATGGCATCGGTCACGATTTTGCTGAGAAAATCACTAGTACTCATTTTCCCTTATTTTTCTTTGAATAGAAAAGTCATCAAAATTAATCCAAAATGCTATCTTATTTGCTTAAACGAGGCGATGATGTTTCGCAACGAGATACTTCTAATTTCTTAAGTGGGTAATTTAATATAACCATAAGCACTAACACGCTTTTTTATGAGAATATGCTTTAGAATATTCATAATGAAATTGACCAAATAAACTAAGAATATGCTAAGAATATCATGGAACTCGGTGTGGATTTATAATTTTACAGCATTTTCAACTCTAAATTTCTAATTATTTCCCAGTAATGCTCAAGATTTCCTCAAAAATGCAATATACACTTTTTTATAAGAACCAGTAAAATTTTTCTCTCAGTTGTTCTTATTTTCTTTGGCACTTGTGAGCCTCAAATTGTTCTTATACATTGCTCTTATTTTTTGGGAATTTTAAGCCTCGTTGCTCTTATGAAATTGCTGTTATATAAAAAAGTATTTTTTCGATTCCTAAAATCGTAAGAATACTTTGGGCTGAACTTAGAAAAGTTAAGAATATCCTTAATGACATTTTTCTTATGAAACAACATGTACAAAACAAGGAAAAATTTTTGGAACAACGCCAGAGCAACTTGAGACATCACTGCAAACAAAAAAAAGTTTCAAAATTAATTTCGTCAAACAAAATACATTGCTTCCCATTGTTATGTCACCCCAAATATGGAAAAATTAAATAGTTTACATACATAGCATTATCACTTACATAAAAACGCGTCAAATCTAGTATACCGACTTTTCAAATGAGAAAAAGACAGGAAAATTTCATATATGTTTTTTCCAATTTTTATATGGATGAAACTTTTTTCAAATTTGTTTTTTTCTATTGATTCTTGGATTAAATATGCATATGGAGTGAAGAAATTTATTTATGGCCGTGAGACTGTTTTTGTAGCTGTTGTACTTCCTACCAAGAGCCATGTCAAGTAACCTATTTTTATCATTCGTTGTACTTTTTTTTCATGAGAGCATAATGGCTTCGATGGCCAAAATCTTAAGGACAAGTTAAGAACATTTTAAGGCTCAGTGAACTCTAAAATACCCGATTTCTTAGAAAAATGGACACAAATACACTCATGGCGAAAATAAGAACATTAAGGGCTCTTGTTGTGCCCAGATATGTAATTGTTTTATATGTAATTTTCGAGCTGCACAGTTATGTAATTGCCCCCGCAGGAGCGCAGCGACGAGGAGGCACTCATAGCTTCACGCATAGATATTGGACTGGAATCTCGAATCTTTGCGTTTTTGTGTTTGTTTGTATTTTGATTTCCGGCCAATTAAGTCTTCTGCAAAAATATGGCGGTAAATTATACAGCGGTAAATGTTATACACATTCTCATATTACGTTATATGCTATTACAATTATTATTTATTACATTTCATTAGTTTTGATTTAGCATTGAAAAGCTGAAGCGAATGTTATAAATGCAAATTATAGAAAAATATATAATTACACCATAACACGAATTACAATATTACTTTTGCAAATCAAAACAAACAAAATGGCAGACTGGTTATGAAGATGAGCTGATTCTTTCGTCTTTGACTGGAAAAAGTGTTTTGTATGTCTGATTTTGTTTCTTGTCTTTAAAACTGAATAAATACTGTAATTTAGTCAGAAGTTCATTTCAGCAATGATTTCAATTCTTTTTCCGGAATCTTTAAAGAAATTTGCTCAAGTTTTCAAATGTACATTTTGTTGATATTTTTGTTCAAACTGTAATTTATCTTTGTCTGTTATTTTATTAATAACTACCTTTATTGTTTATAGAGCTTCTTGAGCTTTAAAGACCATTATATGGTCCATGGCCGTAACTCGGGAATGTCTTTCTTAACTTGGTAAAACAAGATACCGGCAAAGTAAAAAAAAGTAGAATGAATGCATATGAATCCAAAATTGAATGTGAATCAATGTAAAAACAAACTTTCTTTTTTGATCTTCAAAATAGATTTACCTCACTTAGAGTGTTTTCACTGTTTGTTCAGTGTGGTAAATCTATTTGGAAAACCTGAAAAAAGTTTGAATAGGCGCACATTCAACTTTTTCAGTTGTGATAGCCTACGTAATAACTTGCGCTCCAGTAGTTTGGTGAAATAGCTCCAATTCTGGCTTTCCAAGTTAGGAGGAACCTTCCCGAAGGCATTTAACGGTGGTTAGACTAGGCACACAGACAGTCATACAGAAACGCCATAAAGTGAAAGTATATAGCTATAAACTCAAAAAGTCTAGCTTCCTGAAGGCACGTCTCTTCATTGTCTGCGCTGCAATCATCTTAATGGATTCAATCCTTTCAGCTTGGAGAAAAGATTGCATCATGAAAAAGTACTATGCACTTTAAAAAAGATTAGGCGCATTTCAACTTTTCTCTACTGTACGTCTGAATGGACCACAATGGCATTCCTTTATTTTTCTTTTGATCAACAACATAAAAGATTTTGCTTGAGAAGTGCAATCACAGCGTAGGCGAGTGGAGTCCGGGCCTTAGCTAAAATTGGTTTCTATTTCGCCCTATTTAAGATGGCGCAGAACTTTTTGATACATTTTATCCGCAGTATCCTCTTGACTATTGTTTATTAGGCAAAGTAGCAATAGAGAATCAATCAATCAATCAATCAATCAATCAATAATTAAATCAATCAATAATCAAATCAATTAATTATTCCTGATTATTTTTTATGTTTCAATCTTTAAAGCATTAAAAAGCTTTATAAGTGCATGACATGACCTTTCAGTGGGGGCATTTAGTGAAAGCTATGACTAGTTATTTTCTTAGCCTGGATATCTAGACCGTAAACTATTTCACCATCTAGTTTTTTAAGATCATGTTTGTGGTTTATGGCAATGAAATATAAGCCCGAAGGGCTAGAATTGAACTTCCTTGTTGGCTTCAAATCCTACCAAAGTTCTCGGGTAAATTGATGCGTGTCCAAATTTTCGTTAATCTTTCGGAGGCAATTCCACCCTTCCTAGCATAATAAATTATACCTTTAAAGAAGCGCATTGCGATGTAGGACATGAAAATCGGTGTTACTTAAATTTAGGTTTTGCCAATTTTGTGAAAAACCGCAAAAACCAAAAAATGCTGACGTCAGCAAAACTTGTTTTTTAAATAACTCCAGTTTGGCTAATGGTATGAACATGAAATTTGGACCAAAGTTGCACATAATTAAAAGGATCATTTTGACAAAAACTTTTTTTGAAATTTTGCTGATGTCAGCACTTTATCGCAAATTTTCGTATTTTGCTTATTTCTGCTGACGTCACAATTACCCTTTGAGAATCAATTTTCTTGAGTTACAGTTTGAAAATGACAACGTCCATTTAACATCCATTTAACATTTTTTCCATGATAATTATTGATTAAAATTGAATTTTTAAATGAAACTTTTAGCATTATAGATAGGGCTTTGATACATACAACAGACCCGATCAATCGAACTTGTGGAACCAATCGAACAATCGAACTAATCGAACTCCATCAAACGATTAAAGTTTGATGGTTCGACAAGTTCGATTCATCGGGTCTGGCATACAACACCCTTTAAAAATGACAACGTCTGTTTAACATCCATTTAACATCTTTTTGATGATAATAACTAATTACGATTGAATTTTGAGATTAAATTTAGCATGATAGGGCTTTCGTACATACCACACCCTTTAAAAATGATAACGTCTATTTAACATCAATCTAACGCTTTTTTTATGGTAGTTTCTAATTGATGGGATTGAATTTTCAAATGAAATCTAGCATGACAGACGTTTGGTATATACCACACTTTTGAATTTGGCAAAACTGCTATATTTGTTCAGGCCATCAAAGATATCATTTTTTATTCAAATTTTGATTCCCTGTTTGCCTCAAAGCACGTATACGACTTTTATATTTATAGTTTGTATGCATGTATGAAAGAAACTAGTATTTTCTTGTACACGATCAAATTTAGCCTAATTCAAAGGATTCGTGTTTTCAGTACATAGTTTTTTTATAGTCACTGCAGTAATCATAATTTTATTGTGGAGCGCTCTTCTGAGAATTTGGATATAGATTTGACAAAGCCAACAACAATAGAAGAAATTTTTCTTAACGTTTTTCATGAAAGGAAGCATAGATTTGTGCATTCCCCAGTAAATTTACTAAAAAATAGCATGTAACAGATGCACAAATCCTATAAAATACCCTAATAAACAACTCTTAAACATCCCTGCCTCGCTGACCCGGTGTGAATTTTATCGCTAATGGGGATGAATTGAGGAAAAATATCTCAGTGGGTATAGAAAATCCCTTTCATTTTATGACTGGGTTTGTAAATTACCGAAAATGTTTTTCAACAATTCACTTTTTTTTATCTTCGATGAAGATCATGATAAAATCCTAGTGTATGGAATGCTTGATTTTCTAAATTTTTCAATTTTTTGAATTATTTTTCAGCTTTATTCAAATTTGATTCTAACAAATAAGTACATAGTGGAAATTTTTTTTTATTTTAGCAAAAATAAGGTCGGTCCGGCCCGTAGAACAACAAATTAAATTGGTCTCGCCTAACGTGTGATTGAATTAAAAAGTTAAACTGACTTAAAAGAAAAAAAAAACACAATAATTGTGTCTCACTTTTTCATAGTGTTTTCACATTTCAAAAAAGCTATATGTTTATACTCGAAATCTCTTGTGTGAAACTTTATTTGAAAATAAATCTAAATAACCTAGAAAATTTTTTTTTCAATTTCAAAGGGTGTGATATAACATAAGTCATCGGAATTTGAAAATTCAATACTCATTATCATGAAAAATACGTTAAATGGATGTTAAATGGACATTACCATTTGTGAAGGGTGTGGTATGTACCAAAGATTTATTAAGTTAAATTCCATTTCAAAATTCAGTCGTTATCAGTAATTATCATGAGAAAGACGTTAAATGGATGTTAAATGGAAGTTGTCACAAAATGTAATAATAAAACCGTTCACTAATTACATAACTGCGCAGAAAAAAAATACATAACTGCGCAGCTCGAAAATTACATATCTGCGCAAAAATTACATAACTGCGCACAACAGCTCTGACCAGAGTCAAAACATGGAATTATTATACAGTGTGTTCCGCAAAAAAGTATACTCAAATAAATAAAGTCAACTTTTAAAATGATTTTTAAAACTACTGAAAGCACAGCTATTCAGCTTTCTACTGTCCAAATTTCATTTCGAACAATTCTTCTTTAGTGAGATATGACGCTTTTACTACACCCTGTTCCAGTTTAAAAAAAGTCGAGATGCATTATTAAATATTTCCTATCTAATAGGAAATATTTGTTAAAACGGTAATTTTTCTTCTCCAAGTCTAACGCTCGGTTTTGGTCAATTTCGTGAGTTTGTACATGAGTCTCTTTTTAAATCAAGCTCTGGCGGTAAAAACAGTAGGATGTTCTTTTTTCGAGGCGGAAGACGTCATTTTTTCGAGAAACGTCTGTGGAAAATATCCGTACGGCGCTCTATTCTCCTTGTCGATCGGGCAACGTCGGCCGTTTCAGAAGCGTATTGTTGATCGGACCATACTGCTTTGTTTCTAACTGTCAAAACAAAGATGGCAGAAAATAAACAACAACTTTTGCATTTGTTCTTTCGCTACTTTTCTTTGCTTTTGTTTTTATGCTTTGATGAGTTGTATTGGATCATGATTTTTGTACGATTGTCACAAGGAATGGTCGATAGTGAACTTTTCTTAATATTCCTTTCTGGATTTGATGTTTCGTTTACATTCTGTTGGTTTGGAATGAGCTGGAATGAGAGATGATACAATCTCTTGGTCTTGGAAAAACAGGACATTTTATCAACTTTCACAACAAACTAACTTCAATTTTGGTTGTATATTTACATAAATCGTACGAAAGCAAGTGACTGTGAATAAATCTGACCATGTTATACCTAAAAAATTACATTACTTGCAATATGAAAAAAGTTTGCACCCAACGAATGTAATGCCAACAATGCAACAATGGGAAAATGGTTGATGAACTGATTTTAGCTAAAAATTTAAACTTGGAGCAAAATTGACTGGTTAATGATTGAATTTCCCTTGGTTTTTTATCTACAACAATGAATTAACTGCTGGGGTTAGTGACAGTTAGTGAAAACTCGTTGCGGTTATAAATTTCAAATTTTAAAGCTGATAACCGGATCCGGAACACCACGGCCCCAATATGAAGAATGTTATGTTATACTTCTTAAAACGGCAAGTACAAAACGCCTACTACCTACTACTTAATACTTACTACCTACTACTTACTACCTACTGTAAAATAGCTCAAAACGGTTCGAAATTACCTTTAAAATATTCAGCATGTTAAAATTAGCTAAATCTGAAACTTTGGTGGTAAAAAAGTTAAAACTTCTTCTTTTATCGTACTTTGAAGACTTCAAAATATTTTCTCTTATTTATTTTGTTCATGACTTTTTCCCGCGCTTTTTCTATAAAGTTTACAGACGCACTTCTTCGTAGAAGAGAAAAATATTTCCTTCGCACACTTATTTATTCATGTCAGTTTTATTTATAAGAATCGATCAATCTAAAAAGTTAAAATACTTTAAGTAAGTAGAGCCCTATGTTTCACTGGGTATTTGCTGAAAATCCTTTGACATTTATTGACAAAATGACCCTTTCGAACCAAACTATTGACAGGGTCGTTAAATATGACCTTTGTAGGCTTCATGTTATGTAGCAAAAATTCTTATTGTGCTCAATAAGATGTTTTCAATATCGCAAGGTAGAAATTTTCAGTAGGAAAATACTACAAAGAGCTGTTTTAGAGGTGTCAATTTGACCATGTCAAAGTATTGACGAAATGAAATTTTTGATAAAAATATTGACACAGTTAATGGGGGGGGGCTTAATGAATATTAAAAGCTTCGCAAACCAATTCCAAGAAATATTTTGGCAACATTTGATATGATGCAGATCATACAATATGATAGAGATAGATTGACCCGATTGACCCCCTATTTATATTACAGAGCCTTTTTTAGACATTTAGGCGTATTCTTATCGTCTTATAATAAGAGTCATAAGAGGGAGTATGTTTAGGAAAAAGGAAAGTTCTTATAATAAGAGTCATAAGAGAGACGGTTGGTTCGAAACGCAGGAGACAGGACGCAGGAGACAGGACACAGGACGCAGGTCATTCAAACTACAGACCGGAAAATTGTAACACACTCGTAACATATAATGTATAAAATGTTTCTAAAAACATTATACGCAATGGAAAATTATATATTATACAAAATACGCTATTTAATAGATTTTTAAATGACAAGCCATCAATCCTAAATATTGACAAAATGACATTTAAATTATGTAAATGATGACGCTAGCACAAAATACAAGGGTACACACAGTTTACAACAAAATGTTTTTTCATGCTTAATAGGATGCTGACGGTGCAAGTAGATATAGATTTATCAAAAATACAAGATAGGGAATAAAAATTTTGATATATATGTAAAATGCAAACCTTTGACGCTATCTTAGTCAATTCTTGTTATCATACCCAAGGTGATGCAGGAGATATAATGAGATATGATATAGCGATTGTGAAATAGCTATTTTCCTGTCAGGGGGCTGTTTAAAGATGAGATAAATATTTTTAACACATGTATTTTGTGTATATTGTATAACATATGCAACATGTCAATGACATTGAAAAGATAACTGCTACTATACATGCGTGATTTATGTGTAATAAATAATACGTAAATAATAAGTATTACAGGTCCGTGTTATACACGGCACAAAATGCAAAAGCACGTGGCAAGCATGTGGATAGATTTTGACCTTTAAAAAGGTTCTAGACCAATAAAATACCTTCAGAATGATATTTCTAACGATTACAAATGTTTTCCAAACATTTTCTTTGTCTTTTACGGCAATTAAAGCTGACCTGTCAGTACTGACCTGCGTCCTGTGTCCTGCCTCCTGGGTCATGTGCGTTTCGAACCAACCGTAAGAGAGAGTAGGTTTAGGAAAAAGAAAAAATCAAGATAATGGCCTTTTGTTTTATACTTCAGTATACTTATATGAGGCGAAGAGAATATTTACTCACTACGTAAATATGCTAAATATTCTTTTAGATAACACTTTTTTCAAGTAAATATAAAGCAAAGACTTGTGTGTTAGCATTCAGATATTACAAAACCAATTTTTTTAGAATAGAGATTTCGCACAAGCGAAGGAGAGTTCTGGTCTGTAAAGTATACAAACTGAGTAGGTAGTAAGTATTAAGTAGTAGGTAGTAAGTATTAAGTAGTAGGTAGTAAGTATTAAGTAGTAGGTAGTAGGCGTTTTGTACTTGCCGCTTCTTAAAAGGTTTATTGCATTGAATATGGATGTAAATAATTTGAAATCACCTCACATGTACAATTAAAATTTTTCTTGAACTTGGAGATTTTCTTCCCTGCGTGCATTTTAAAACGTGGAAAACTTTAGTTGTGAATTTAGAGATCTTTTATTTATTTATAGTAATATATTTCGCAGGTCTATCGACCTCTATGAAATAATCATATTTAACATTTTGTAGGCGCACAGTTGGCCTCTAAATCAGTCGTCTTTACAATATTTCATTTTCAGTAACGCGTAAGTCACAGCAGATCTTCTTGAAATAGAGTCTAGTCCGAGGACTTCCTCTAACCTTTATTTGACTGCCATCCTTTTGTAACTTTGTCTTCTCTTTTGCGTTCCTATGCCATTCTTTGATGGTTTCGCGTTCTTTTTTAGAAAAAATCGGTTACTCGTAAATCAGTTACAATTTTCTTTTTAGCTTGTGGACTGATGCTAGAATCTGACGTTTCTCTTCTTCTTTCATTCCTTAACACAACTTTTAAGGGTCGCCAACGTTTCGTCCTGAACATCTCGTCCTTTCGAGCTCCTATTCTTTCTGCGCTGACGATGTGTTACCTTTAGTCCCATTTGGTTGCTCACAAATTCTTCGACGTAATATTTATCACTTGTTCGCTGTTCTTCAAGGGTTTCATGTTTGAGTTCATCAATGTTGTGAACAATGATATTGCACTTTGTCAGGTTCAGCCATCGTACTTCTTCTTTCTCTTCTTTGATGAAGTTCTTGATCGTTACCTCTTGTTTCTTTAACTCTGTAATGCTAGCATATGTCTGTTGTTTCATAGTTCCCTGGTGAGCAGAGATACCTTTGAGATGGCTTAAAAACGATACCATCTGAAAACAGTTTCAAAAGTATCAGAACACAATTTAGAGAAGGAGTAAAAACCACATCCACAAACTATCCAGCGATTATTTGAAAGCAATTCAATTATGGCTTTTAGATTGCTTTCTTTGATAGCTTTCAGATAGCGTTATTGACGAAAAATGGAAAGCAATCGAAAAGCAATCCCGAAAGCAATCTCAAAGCAATAATTGGATGGCTTTTGGAAAATATCCTGGATGGTGTATTGATGCCTTATGTTTGTTTCTCAAAAAAGGTATCCACAAGCTATCCCGGATTGCTTTCAAATTGCTTTATAACAAAGTTCATAAAGCAATCGAAAAGCCATACAAATTAATCCCATGATGCTTTATTTTTGGACACATGTTAAAGATGGCAGACAGTCATCAAACTTTGAAGTCAACAAGTTTGGGTTAGTCAGTCAGTCAGGACAAAACTTCAATAAAAAGTGCATACTTTTTCGCAATATTAGATTATAGATATACAGTAGATGTACCAAATCATACAGCAAATCAAAAAATAAATTGTAAGTATTCTAGTAATTCTAGAAGTATTCTAGTTCCAACATGAGATGATTTTTCAAAAATATTCTAAAAATCTGTGCCTAGGCTGGTCTAGTTCTCAAATCTTTTCAGCAGTAGTTAAATAATACGATAATAATAATATGGATTTTTGAAAGCAGGCTACCGTCCCGTCTTTTGAGTTTTCAGTGTTGACTCCCTTCAGTGTTCAATGGAAATATAATTAAAGTAATAACCGAAGGTCTTTTCAGAAACAAATTTAGAGTAACTTACACTTTGTTTGCGTTTGGTGGTTCTTAGTGACACTAAGTGCTGTCTTCTATTTTTTCATTGAAAGAAATATAATTTTCAAACTAATGTTCTTATGCAGCTATTTTCGCTATTTTCTCTAAGAGCAGCTCCTCGCATTTGTGACTTATCTCTGGAACTGGACTTTGTGTTGTTTTTATTTTTTAGAGATTCTAATTTCGAATGTTCGAATCAAAGTTAGATGGTGTCTGAATGGCTTTTCTAAAAACATTTTGAAGACAAAACACATCCATAAAGCATCCAAACTTGATATTCCAAAAGCCATCTGAGTCGATGGCTTTGAAATGGTTTTTTTGTAATCTGAAAGGTATCTGAGCTGAACCATCGATAAACCATCTCCCTGGATAGCTTTTCAATTGCTTCATGATAGTGTTTTGCTAATAAAGTTTTCCAGATGTCTTTCTAATACCTTTCAAATTGTTTTAAGATAAAATCAAGTTTATGAGGGTTACCTCTTGCTTCTTCAGTTCTTCTTTGGTAGTTTCTGAGTATGTCCTTTGTTTTTTATCTTTAGCGACATCTTCCTTATCTAAAAGTTTCTCGATTTTCTTCTCCAGCCTGTCCAATCGAGCGTTTGTAGATTTATCTCCTTGTTGCTCTCCATTATTAACCTTATCAGTATTTGTTGCCTTGTCCTTACGCACTCTTTCTGTACTTGTTTTGATCTTTTCCAGAAGAATTGGCGTGACTGTAACACATTTGGCACATTCAAAGCGCCGGCTTTTGTATTGGAGACACAGCTGTATCTGATAGGCAGGTAGCTCCGTGCATGCATAATGGACAAACCTTTCGCATCTTCTACATTGTAGCACATCATTGTCCTTCACAATCTCGTTCATGAAGCAGTTGTCAGGGGTGCAGAATCCATTTGCAACGTGTGTTTTAAACGTGTAAACTTTTGTCGTGGATTTGGAGATTTTCTTACCGTCAACTGCTCCAACTTGGGACTATCTGACAAAAAATGGGATGGCAATTTGGCCACCATTTCACCGAACCTCCAAAGTCATTTGATTTGAGTTAATGAAAACGGCGTATTAAAAAAATGGCAAAATGATGGAGCGTTTGACGTCACTCGCACGGCAAGTTACACACGCGTTATTTGTTAATCCCATCGGGCGATAGGCGGTTAGGAAGCGGGCGTTCTCTAATTCTCCAATCGGCGCTATCAGTGAAAGTTCGTGACATGTTATGAAAGGAAGTATGATTGATAAACTTGGTGGAGTTATCAAAACAAATTTGTTGTCAAAGAGATTTAACAAGTTAGTGAAAATACAGACCAGATATCCCATCTGCAAAAGTTTCGACCAATCGTCCCAAGTTAAAGCAGTTGACGGTATGTACATTTAAAACATGGAAAATTTTGTGATAAATTTGGAGATTTTCTTACACGTGCATTCCAAACGTGGAAAACTTTTGTCGTGAACTTGACATTTTCTTCCACATGCATTTAAAAAATGAAGAAAACTCAAGTGATTTCCTGGCATGACAATTTATTTTATTTTCTGACATTTTTTTGGAAATTTTGATTGTTTCCAAGTATATGACATTTTTTGCTCTTGCAGCATGCTTTTGGAAATCATAAAATGGCTTCTGTTAGGGGAATTTTTTCCTATCGACATTCTTTCAGATTATGAAATGTTTCCCAGTATATAAAATGAGATTTTTATTTTTTTGCATTCTGTCGGAAAATATGAAATTGTTTCCCTGTTTTGAAAGATTTTTACTTTTTAGCACGTACATTATTTCAAAAAACTCCAAAAGTTACTTTAAATTTTACATTTTTTACAATGTTTTATATATGAAAGTATAATGCAAAATATTTCATCTCATATATAAAATTTTCTTTGGTTTTCTTACTGTGAAATATTCTCCTTTTTGTCATTCTTTCATTTTAAATATTTGCCCTTTTTGGCTATATAATATTTCTGGAAATCAGCGCTTAAAATAATAATTATATAATCAGGTCTTTTGATGTGTTCAACAACACTCTACTGGGCGGTGCGACGCGGGTGACCCGTATAATACTAAAATCCAT